>NW_026852164.1:0-35146 GCF_026571515.1 Ruditapes philippinarum
AAATTATAACAGCATTTTTACGGCTGCCAAAAGGCTTGATTTTGTAGACATGCTCTTCATTTTGTTTATATTTGTTATTTATTTATTTATACAGCACCCAAGGTTACGACGCCGGCTCCAAATCCTAGTAATTATTTTATATTTTAGTTGTTCGATCGTTTCCTTAAAAAAGGCTTTGTTTCTTCTTCTATTTGATCCTTTAATGACAAACGCTGCAATAAAAACCGATAGCTTGTTTGTTTGTTTGATTGATTGGGTTTTACCACAGCGATGCGTCAACGACCTTAATTATTCAGCGAGGACCCCACAATAAATAATCATTTCATATAAAGTTATATAACATTTTGGACACAATAAATGATTTAACAATGTTAAATTTGAATTAAATTACCATGAAAAAAAAGACTTGTAGTATGCTCCTTTCGAAAATTAGAAAACAATCATAATGTAATATTACTAATTATGTATTACCAAATTCATCAATTTGGTAGTAAAAGCTTTCTTTTTACATTTTCAGAGAATCCCGAAGTTCGTAAGTATTTTTTTAATAGATAAAAGATAAAATATGTATAATATCAAATGTATACCATTCTAAAGAAAAGTGTGAATTTTTACATTAAAGACGAAAAAACTGGCATTTGTACTATTTAAATGCGTTATTAAGGATATCAGACCTCTATTGAGCATGCGCGAGTCACCATATGGTCATTCCCCCCCCCTCGCCCCTTAATAATAACGTAAGTTGGTAGCTTAACATTTGTTTTACGATATTAAAATCTATTCTGCTTTGAATATTTATCGTTTAATTTAAAGCATTACAAGTCTGACTACGTACAAATATGGCGGAGTAATAACTGAATATATATGAGACAACATGTAAATGTATATATTTTAGTATGCAGGGGAAAGAAGAAAGACGTAATATTTGCAGTGGATATGTCTAACAGTATCTGGGAAGTAGATTTCAATACACAACTTAAGTTTCTGTCTGATCTCGTCGGCGTCTTCGACATTAACTCTGGAAATACACGGGTATGTATTTATGCTATCTAATGCTACATGAAAGCATTGCGACTGTACTTTACTGCTAAACTTTTACATATGTCCTTAAATTCCATAAGGTCAATCTATAAAGCCTTAAAATTTCCAGAGGAATGAAATAAATTTGAATGCATGCAAACATTAATTTAACCAAACCCTACCAATTCAAAGGTTTAACATTTAAATATGGTTAATTTGTAGGTTGGACTTCTGACGTTCAGTACTGGCACACAAGTGAATTTCTACCTGAATAATTATGCTAACGTTGATGACGTCAAAAACGCCATTCTTGCAGTGAAGCAAAAAGGAGGCTTGACAAATACACATCTTGCATTGAAGGTACTTTAGGGTGGGATGCAATAGAAAATAGGAATTGATTTCTGCTCATATATAATATAGATAAAGCCTAGTCAAAGACAAATTCTAAAATGGTATCAAATTTTTACGTTTTTATT
This sequence comes from Ruditapes philippinarum, assembly GCF_026571515.1. NCBI lineage: Eukaryota > Metazoa > Mollusca > Bivalvia > Venerida > Veneridae > Ruditapes > Ruditapes philippinarum. Next base: position 1,497 of record NW_026852164.1, read on the forward strand.
GGTCGAAAAATGAACGAACATATTTAAGATTGCATAAATTGTATCTTGCTGATAATTGTTTTTTCTGTCGTTATATATCTTAAGGAAGTCCAAAATGATTTATTATCATTCGAGCATGGTGCACGAAAAGGTGTAGATCACGTGGTCATTGTAATAACCGATGGTGTCTCAAGACAGCAAAAACTGACGGCTTCACAGGCTGATATGTTACATCAAGCAGGCGTTGAAGTTATTGCAATTGGTGAGTCGGCTAATAGCAATTACATACCTTGTACGAGTCCATGTACTTACATATGGTAATTATACGTGTTAAACCTCTTCCACGGTGTTTCTTCCACGATAGAAGAATGGCATTGTTTAACTTTTCAGAATGTCGTTTTATTGCAAAGAAAACTGATATTTGTATATGTAGTTTAAATTGGGATGCCAAAACGACCTAACAGCGACCAAGGCATTCCAAACGCATGTACTTACGATGCAGCTATATTGTTGCAGCGATTCGGGAGATCGTTACTGCGTGCACCAATTCGGCGTTCTGTATTTTTCTTAGAAGCTATATTAAATCCTAGTATATCCTATGTACAATGTATGTAAGGTGATATGATTAGACAAAAATTAATGACCACAAAGAATGAATGGAAAAAACCTCAAGAAAATATTGCATCTGGTATTCACTTAGCAAACACAAATGAGCCGCGTCACGACAAAACCAACGTTATGCGTTGGCGACCAGCATGGATCCAGACCAGATCCGCGCAGTCTGATCAGGATCCATGCTGTTCGCTTACAGACCCTATAACAAGTAGAGAAACTGATAGCGAACAGCATGGATCCTGATCAGACTGCGCGGATGCGCAGGCTGGTCTGGATCCATGCTGGTCGCAAACCCATTTTGTTGGTTTTGTCATGACGCGGCTCATATCATTTAAATATTTGCTTGTTTACAGGTGTAGGAGATAAAATAGATGTAGTCGAACTGAGTAACATTGCCTCAAGACCTGAATATATGTTTGATGTGAATGGAGGTTACAGTACACTGAAGGACATCTCCAACATACTGGCAAGAAAAACATGTGAAGGTAATTCTATACTGTATCATTTAAACTCGATTTTAAAACTTGAAAAATTTGAAAAGTTAACGCTTCATCTTATCCTCACATTCATTTCTTGATGATGTTATTTGTTCTTCTGTCATTTTTGTTTTATAATACAACAACAATGTATGATCAATATTACAAAAAGATTTTTATCGTTTTTTGCGTTCTTTAAATATTCCATGTTTATATACCTCGTTTTTTATTCTTTCGATACAGTGGTTTACTGAATGACTGCCAGTTGAGATTCACAGACTCGGAAGTACCTTGGTGTTTGTTAAAACTGCAAACATTCTTTTGAACATTAAATGCGTTTGTGCTTTAAATAGTGAAATGTGAACGCATACTGTAGAAGGTAGAACAAATTGTGTATATTCACTAAGATGTAAACTTTTATTTAATAAATTATGCAAATGTTTATATGATTGTTTAATATTTTCATCCTACCAATATTCACACACTTACGTATCTATAGATATATTTTTTTCAAGGATTTGACCAAAGTTCGAAACATATTTATGTCAGATCTAAGACAATGTATAACATAACAGGCGCAGATAAATGCTTCTCAAACGGTAATTGACACATTTAGCTTCATTAAAATACTTGAAAAGAGGTGCTCTCTCGATAAAAATTAAAATATAAAAGAAAAGATGAACATCGCAGACTCAATCTTATTTAGTATTTATAATAGTAAAAAGCCCACTAGCAAAGGTCTTAGTGGTTTGTTTGTTTGTTATGGGTTTAACGTCACATCGACACAGTATAGGTCATATCGCGACGTTTCAGCTTTACTGATGGCGAAATACCTCAGGTGCCCCTCCGTGCATTATTTCAGGCACGAACGGGCACCTGAGTAGAATCACCGACGTCCCGTAAGCTAGCTGGAAAGCTTCATCACATGAAAGAATCCAAAGTCCCTGTCGGGATTCGAACCCACAGCGGTGAAGGGCAAGTGGTTTGAAGTCAACGGCCTTTACGACTCGGCCACAGACGCCTATAGTGGTCAGCCTTAGTGGTATTCAATGTCAAATACTAGATTATTTGATTCCGAAGGACCAGAACAACACTAAAATTGTTGAATGCCCTCATAAAAAAATTGACATCTACCCCAAACATTATACTAAATTTTGATTATATACATTCATTGATTATAATAGTGTTCGAAAAGTACTCTTATCAGCTTAAGAACGATAGCTATATTTGTATTTTAACCTATCCTGGATATGATGCAATAAATAAAACTTGAAAGTGTTTCTTTTTAACGAAGAGAATCGGTAGCATACAAGAGCAGTTAACAAGTATCGAGAACACATGTTTCTCTTATTGACTTTTCTCCCTTCCACGTGTCTGAGATGAATTTAGATAAAGGGAGATCTAATTATCATTAGTTTATTTCATGAGGGGCAACATACTGTGAACAAATTTAAAACGATTTGTTAACAATAGTAGCAGAAGATCTACTTTAAACTTCCCTGAAACTAACACATAACCCAACAACGAAATGAAGAACAGGAATATAATACATTGGAACAAAAATCACAAGTTCGTAGTTGTGCTTGTACTTTAACTTAATTTACAAATGTTAGTTATTTCAATGAAGTTAACAAACACATACCATTTAATTATTGTCTCTGTGCGACATTCACAATTAATTTCTAAATGACACGTTATGATTTCACGAACTTCAAATCATGATTGTTACGCATAAACTAACAACTATTCTTTCGAGATAAAACAATACTTATACAAAAGAAATAGAAGATCTAAACAAGATACCATAATTCCTGAGAACTTCACATTTATCAGGGTTAAAATCCATGGACCAGTCTTTTTCCAAATATTACAGGGTTTCTTTTTCTTGTTATACCCTCGGAAATGACCTACCTGCTTTAGAAATATGGGAAAAAGACTGGTCCATGGATTTTAACCCTGATAAATGTGAAGTTCTCAGGATAAAAAGAAACCCTGTAATATTTCCTTATACCCTCCATAACATTCAATTTTACTCAACCCAAGAAGCAAAATACTTAGGAATCAATTTTAGTCAAGACATTTCATGACAATATTACATCTAAAGCAAATAACTCCCTTAGATTCATTAGAAGAAATGTTAAAACACCAAATAAAAAGATAAGGAAACTGCATATAAGACCTATGCTAGACCTCAGGTTGAATATTGCTCCATAGTAGGCATCCTTGGCAGAAATACTTAATTTATAACATAGAGCAAGCAAGTCCAAAGATCAGCTGCTAGATATATTTTTAATGATTATGACTATACAAGTAGTGTCTCAAAACTGATAAATGAACTTAATTGGCAAACCCTTGAACAGCGTCGAAACATAAGTGTTGTTACCAACTTGTATAAAATCCAATACAACATTGTCTTTGTTGACCACTAACATCTTACTCAAACAAGAAAACTGAACTACCTGATACCCTACTCGAGGACACAATACCATCAAAATTAATTGTTTCCTAGGAGCATACGTCTTTGGAATAGCCTTCCTCTAACTTTTCAGTTTAGCCCCAGTTTTAACATCTTTACTGAGAAGCTTGACCTATTCTATCAATTCTAAATTGCACGCTATGTCTTTTAAATTAACATTCTTGTAGAACTTTTATTCTTTTAACTTTTTAAATTTGCATATACATTTTTGTTTGTAAATAATTTCTTTTATCAACAGATCCCTGACAACGCGCCTGCTAGTCACAATCAAAATTGATTGTTAAGCAGTATCTTATAGCTGTAGATGTAGAAGTGTTACAATAGATGGTTGAAAAAATTGTGTTATTTAAAACCATGAAATTATATAAAATCGTTCATATTAATTTGATATTTCAATTGAATGATTTGATGCTGTATCATTCATATTGTCAAGAGATATTTTCTATATTTACAAAGTTTTTATTCCCACGGGAATAGTTTATTGTTATTTATTTAATCGTGTTGAATATACCTTAAAATATATGCGTGTGTGTGCCAATAATAATTTTCACAGTTACTATAACTAACACATTCTCACTACAATGTGTATTATATTTTCTTAAAAATAGGAATGGTTAACTTGTTGCGGCAAGTTGAATATAACTAAAATTGTACCCATCTATAACAATGACTTCTACCTTGAAATTGATTGAAGCAATATCAAGTACATGTTCTTGCCAAACAACTGTAACATTCATACCCCCATATTCATATCCTTTTAGCACTTTGAAATACGGGCCTAGCATGCCTAATCCCTTGTCCAAGCCAAAGGTAGAAGACTACTCAAGTTGTTAAAATATTTGAAGTCACCTAAAACTAAAGTGTTATCTATGCGGTTGTCGATAGCTAGAGAATCATCAATTAAATCATGATGAACGGAATCAGTATTTGAGTTTTATAAAAAGGCTCATGATATTAATCAAAGTACATTCAGCAGCCCTTATCACTTGCAACATTTCTTTCTTTCATGAAAAGTAAAAGTCCTCCATATTTATTCTATCTTTTCTTTCTAGATGCCAGTAAGAGCTTAAAGTAAGCCATGTTTTACAGTCTCTAAAGAACGCCAAATATATACCAAGATTGAAAATGTTACAGGCTCGGTTTGATTGAGTCCGGTTTATGAAGATATTGTTTTAGTATTGAAAGAATACACCATTTGCCTGTTTTTACAATCTCATAAATTTCAGTTTTAAATGAGGATTAAATGCTATCAATTATTTTAGCAAACTCTCCATTTTTAACAACCATAGTTTCCGGTGATGACTGTTTGCAGACACTGTTTTCAAATGGTCAAGACATACAAAGTCTCTTTGGAACACGTACTTTTTGTGTAAATTCCAAGGATGACATGCGAAAGTGTTCTTTGATTATGTCAAACTGTTTATTTATTATATTGTACCACTATTATGATCACTTTGCACAGTTATATTTTCAATTGTGTTATGCTTTATAGAATAAATACTCTCTGCCTTGTGCCCTGTCCTGTTTTTGTTTGGGGTCCTTCTGGGCTCCTTGCCGCTGGTTCTTGTTGCTGGGCGTTCATTGAACGCCGCCTTTCCTTGTTGATCTTGTATATCATGATTTTTGGTAAAAAAATATAAGTTAAATTGCCAATATGGCGAAAAGTTATATAAACCAATTTCACCAACATTTGGAAATATTGATATTAAAAATTATCTTGGGTACATTTCAGCTTCATTTATAAATATTCCAGAATCAAGTAATGCAAGACAAAATGTTAAAGCACTTTTAATATTGCATAAATTGAAAATTTTATTTCTGGCAAATTGTTGAAAAAAAAACACTTAAAATCTTATTAATCTGATAGAATTAATGTTCTAACTGTAATAAATTTTGTTTCCTTGTAAAAAGGATAACTTACGCATAGCGTTTTTGTTATAGAGGTATATAGAATATTTGAATAGGTGTCCCCATTCGTGGTTTTTCTGGATCATCCTTCGTGCACGCGGGTAAGGTTGTTGATAAGTTCATATATAGGAACATACAAATTTAACATTAAATGTTTGATCGACATCGGTACAATGAATTAGGTATTCTGGTTCCCGGCATCCCAACTCATTCATAAACAAGCTGACGTTATTTCATACATACAGGAATGATAAATGGGACACTGATGTAAACACAATACGACGTAAGTTTTTAATGTTGAAAACTTGATAAAATAACGTTTTTTTCTTATTATTTCTTTTGTTTAATAGTTTATATATCTTCGCAACAGTAGGATGCGAAAATCGAACAGCGTTATACGAAAATCGGCACCGGAAGTTATTTCCGCTTGAAAAATAACATTAGTGATTTTCCTTATTTTATCGTGTTAGAATCGAAATAACATCGTCCTGAGAGGTGTATATCGGCTATTTAACACCGGTTTTGTCGTTTTGATGCGACAAAATTAACCACTCAGGCCTTCGTGATTATATTACTACGCATTTGAACTCAAACCGTGCATTATTCTACAACAATGCACTCAGAATTGATTTATAATATATGTCATATGTTGCGGTTCAGACCGGAATATCCGTCCCGAGGGGACCTGCCCATTGAGCGGTAACGAGGCTTGCCGAGTTACCGCCCATGGGCGGGTTCCCGAGGGACGGATATTCCAATCCGAACCGCAAACATGTTAGATATTTTTTCTTGCATTTTCTGCCATATTATTTCATATTTAAAATGGTTTACCTCAATATGATATATGTTCATGGAAATTAAAGTCATTTCATCCATATCTATTTTCTAACAATAGCGTATGAGCTTACAACTTTTAAATAACAACGGCGAAATGTCGTCATCCTTAGCACATATTTCCCTTCTAAAACGACGTCATTTTACCGCAGTTCATTCATAAAGCGCGCTAATATGACGTTGTTGTTTGGCACGCGGCTCATCTGGCACCCCCATGCCAGATGAAATTTCCGGCATGGGTAAAACTCACGGAAACGCCAGTCTGATATGCAAGAAAACTTTTTCTTGCATAGCAAATTGCGTCATTTTTTCTATTTTTAGAAATTGCGTCATTTTTTCTATTGTTAGAAATTGCGTCATTTTTTCTATTTTTTTTTTTAGAAATTGCGTCATTTTTTTCTATTTTTTGAAATTGCGTCATTGTTGCTATTTTTAGAAATTGCGTTTTTTTTTTCTTCTTCTATTTTTAGAAATTTGCGTCATTTTTTCTATTTTTAGAAATTGCGTCATTGTTTCTATTTATAAAAATTGCGTCATTGTTGCTATTTTCAGAAATTGTTTTTAGAAATTGCGTCATTTTTTCTATTTGTAGAAATTGCGTCATTGTTTCTATTTATAGAAATTGCGTCATTGTTGCTATTTTTAGAAATTGCGTCATTGTAGCTATTTTTAGAAATTTCGTCATTTTTTCTATTTTTAGAAATTGCGTCATTGTTGCTATTTTTAGAAATTGCATCATTGTTGCTATTTTTAGAAATTGCGTCATTGTTGATATTTTTAGTTATAGCGTCATTGTTGCTATTTTAAGAAATTGCGTCATTGTTTTTTATTTTTATAAATTGCGTCATGTTGCTATTTTTATACATTGCGTAATGTTGCTTTTTTAAGAAATTGCGTAATGTTGCTAATTTTAGAAATTTGCTTAATGTTTCTATTCATATATATATACAAAATATATAAACAAAACTAATGTGACAAGACAGACCAACTAAATTTATAAAAAGGAAACGTTAAGATATGTTCAAACCTTTCTATGTTTGCGTTTAGAAAAAGTAAAAAGTCGAGCGTTGCCCCCGCCCGGCGGTGGCTCTTGTTGATTATAATTGTAATTATTTTATTTGAAAAATACAAAATGTTTCGACTTTAAAGTCTTCATCAGGTGTAATATGTTTATATTATAAATAGGAAATGATGTCAATGTCATATGTCGTTAAGGACAAAGACATCAAAATAGATATGAAGCAAGATAAATCAGAAAAAGGGAAAAATCTGAAATAAAATTCCAACAACTATGAATGGAATTTACCTACACATTTAATTAAATTATTAGTTCAATTTAACATATATGGTACATAGCATAAGCTATCTATAACAACAAATTTATATCTTTCAGTCAATTAATTTTATCAATCATATAAGTTATCTGCTGTGGTGAAGAATATGCACAGGGCATTTCAGTTGAAAAATATCATTTTGAGGGGAAAAATGACTTTTTTTTGGCTGTATAATATAGGAAAATAATCACTGCACATAAGTAAGGTAGTAAACAAATACCAGCCAAGAATACTTTAATTATATCTATTTTATTATGTTAAAATTTTGTCTGTGAATTTGTAGAAACATTATTAGTTTTCTATAAAGATTGTGGCTGATACTATGTCTCCTATAGTTTAATTGGTAAAACACCTCTGGTTTATTGATAACTCATGCAAACTAAGAGGAGTTCTGAGTTCAAATCTCAGGAGGAGCAAGGATATTGGCTATAAATCAAACATAGATAAATGTTAAATTTTCAGATTACCTTTAGACCAATGTTTTAATAAACTTCAGAAAAAATTGCTAGTAAACTTTCGCTATGTGAACTACCATATTTGGAATATCTATTAATTAATTAATCTATTTATTTAAAATATATTGTTTTAGTACATGTTCATAGTGTTAAAGAGCTTAAAATGTGGAGTGAGTAATAGATGGTCTACAGAATTTTATATGTCAAGGGCCTTTTGCTTTGCCATGTCCAGCTATAGACTAAACGTGTATATTTAAAAGGAAAATTAAAAAATATATAGAATTCTCTATCAATGAAATTTTCAGTGTCAGTTTTAATAGGGTGCCACTATATTAAATGTAACTCAATGATAATAGGCTGGGTATTCCGATAATGGAACATTGGCATCTTATTTTTAGTTTTTAAGACCTTTTCAACCCTTAAATAAAGAAAAACTTATTTGGAAACTCATCACTTACTGCTGTAAAAAATGAATTTATTTTTTGTTAAGTACATAAATTTATTAAACATTCTGAAATATTTAGATGTAATTAATACTTATATTAATAATATCTGTCATATGTTGCGGTTCGGACCGGAATATCCGTCCCGAGGGGACCCGCCCATGGGCGAGTTCCCGAGGGACGGATATTCAGGTCCGAACCGCAAACATATGTCAGATATTTTTTCTTGCATATTCTGCCATATTATTTCATATTTAAAATGGTTTACCTCAATATGATATATGTTCATGGAAATTAAAGTCATTTGATCCCTAACTATTTTCTTAAAATATCGTATGAACTTACAACTTTAATAACAACGGCGAAATGACGTCATCCTAAGCACATATTTCCCTTCTAAAAAGACGTCATTTTACCGCGGCGGTTCATTCATAAAGCGCGCTAAAATGACGTTGTTGTTTGGCACGCGACTCATCTGGCACCCCCTATGCCAGATGAAATTTCCGGCATGGGTAAAACTCACGGAAACGCCAGTCTGCTATGCCAGAATAATAATATCTGTCATATGTTGAGGTTCGGACCGGAATATCCATCCAGAGGGGACCCGCCCATTGGGCGGTAACGAGGCTTGCCGAGTTACCGCCCATGGGCGGGTTCCCGAGGGACGGATATTCCGATCCGAACCGAAAACATATGTCAGATATTTTTTCTTGCAAATTCTGCCATATTATTTCATATTTGTAATAATTTACCTCAATATGATAAATGTTCATGGAAATTAAAGTCATTTCATCCATATCTATTTACTTACAATAGCGTATGAACTTACAACTTAAATAACAACGGCGAAATGACGTCATCCTTAGCACATATTTTCCTTCTAAAACGACGTCATTTTAACGCGGTTCATTCATAAAGCGTGCTAAAATGACGTTGTTGTTTGGCACGCGACTCATCTGGCCATGCCAGATGAAATTTCCGGAATGGGTAAAACTCACGGAAACGCCAGTCTGCTATGCAAGAAATATATTTATCAAAATAGCCTAAATTAGTATTATACAAGTAACAACCAGATCAGGACTTGAACCTGAGACCTTCCTATAACCATGTCTATACAAAGTCTAGGCTGCTCTACCAGCTGAGCTATCTGGTTAACTTGTAATTTTTATATGATATATATATATTATTTTTTTTAAATAAATATATTACTTTTTCCTTTAAATTTCCTTTTCTGTATGATTCTTACAGGTCACAAGTACTAACTTCAACCCATTTTTAAATTTCATATTTTAAAGTGGAACTGATAATTACTGTATACATGTAGATACAATGAAATATTATTTAACTAAATTACACAATTGATATTAAGCATTTTTTATAGTATTATTGAGGTGAAACAGGTTACATTATAAATACTGACAAAATGCACCTCTTAGCATGAAAGTTCCTCTCATGAAATCCTCTCAATCTTTATGAAAAGTCTGTTAATTTACATATTATCCTGCTTTTTATACCGGACTCATGTTCTCTTGCGCTTCTTCTTGTTCATGATTTAATTAAAATCTTTTTTTTCATTTCTTTCAAGGCATATAACAAACACTGAGAAAACTCCGCCATCTTTGTTTACATCAATAATTAAAATCGGTGCTTCGCCCGGCCGTATATCAATTTGGTATATTCCTACACTTACTTACGAGATCAATCTCCGAACTTGACGGAGATTGCCGAGTTGTTATGATTGGTATTATACCAAATAGGCCTAAAACCTGAAGTCGACTCAAGCGGTGACCTTAACTTAAGAAAGAATATGCACACTGTGCCAGAAGGTTGTCACCTCCAGTGGCATGAAAGGAGGGGGTTATACTTAGAGGGATCCCGGCACCCCTCATAAACTTAAATCTTGATGGGGATCAATAAAAATAAATAAAACAAATTAAACTTAAATAGCTCAGTCATGTCTATACAGCTATCCCATGCAGGGATTTAACTGTCATAAACATACATAAATTAAAAAAAGAATTGATAATAATCCTCATTTGGACACAGTATGTATAGGCCAGTCATAATAGAAATTAAGGTAAAACTAATTCCTTCACAAATGTTTTCACGATTAAATAAAAGATAAACATTATCTACATTTTGAGAAAAAAGTCCTCAAAAAATCTCCTTGCAGAATCCTGAAAAATCGATCATAAAGATTTAGTAAAAATCGATATTTAAATGTGTCTCTTAAATTACACCATACTTTCATTTTATGCACGTTCGGTGACGTCACGTTTATTATAATTTCGTTGAAAGATCTGAAGTTACCTTAATTCCAGCATTCCTAGTGCAAAGGTGAGTAATTTTAGTCAATTTTATATTCTTCTGTATAAATTAGGGAAAAATATGTCAGTAAATAGATTTAATTGACCACTAATCAATCGATTATGCAGATGACAAAATGTGTCATATAATTTCGCGATTTTAAACACAATTTTGAATGAAGTTATCATTAAAAAAGAGTTTATCTTTTACTCGACGTTCTACATTGTTTCCTTTAGTACAATTATCTAAAATGACACAGAATTAACCGCACATCTTACTGAGTATTTTAAAAAAAATGTTAATGCTCAAGTTATGTAAATTTTTCTTCCTACGGAAGCGTGTTGTGACCAAAATCACGAAAATCTAGGGATATTTTTAAAATGTTAAATTTGACTTTTTTCAAAGAGTTGGCATGTTTGATGAATTGTGGAAATCATAATTAAAACAAACAATATGTTAACTTGATGTAAGCAAACGTATTTTGTAATACATATTAATGCATTTCTAAGGGAAATGATAATATTCAAGCATGTTATATGAAAAATAGACAGCATATCCAATAGGGTGTAATCAAGCTAAATATTACCTATTAATGAGGAAGCTGTTACTGGAACTTTATACATTACTTTTACTTCTTAACAGAAGACATGGATTTAAAACCCAAATCATTATGCCAATTATTTGATTTTTTTGTAGGCTCAGTCATATCATAAAAATCTGAGAGTATGGGGTTATAGCAAATCAAAAGATAATTGAGCGTATTCACTTGAAATATTGTAAAATAATTTTAAATGTTAGAGCCAATACAAGCAACGTTCGTATATACGGCGAAATCGGCCGTTTCCCATTGTAAATAAATCGATACGTAAGAATAATTAAGTTTTGGTGCAAATTGATAAATACTGACAATATAATTTTAAGGAAAACATATGAATTAAGTTTATCTGATTGTTATAAAGGTAAAAAACTGGGTATCAAATGTTAAAGAAATGCTAGATATACATGTATATGGTTTATCCGAATACTTTTTTGAAAATAATATCGTAGATAGTAAATTATTTCCAAAAATATTTAACAGAGAGTTATTGATAATCATATACAAATATGGCATTCATCTGTAGAAAATAATTCTGTTTTACAACTTTGTGTAGCTTGATAATCTACCCTCATGATACCAGTGCTAGTTGTATGTATATTTTAAGTAATGTTTTCCATGTTGTTGTCAGCAATCATAGAACAGTTGTTGTATTGTTGTATAATTAGTTAGAAGATTGATAGACACATGACTTCTACACAAGGGGTAATGGGATGCGAGAGAAAAATGGCTTTTTACGTAGATATATCTTATTGAATGAATGAAAACAAAACAATTGGGTGTCTTTCAGGTTTGTTAATACAACAGAAATTGATATATCAACACAAATTTACATCATTGTTTTACAGCATGATTATAATAAATGCACATACAAAAGAGTTTGCTCATACCAACATTTTCTCAGGCGTTTCCCTATTATATCATTTCAATACTATTTCTTTTTAATATCTTTTTGATAATGTTTTATTGACTTTATATATCTTATTTTCAGAGGAAGGGCTAAACATAGTATGGGATGGTTGATTGCAGAAGACAATATTTAGTGAGAGTCCAGCCTTTTATATTTTGGCGAACATAAATCAATCCGTTGATTGGATGTGGCAAGAATTTTCCATATTTCCAAGTTAGGAGAGGCTAAATTGGTTATGTTTGAAAAGATCTAGCATTTTTGAAAAGCAATTAACAGGTAAATCAAAGAAAAACCCTCTATAATTTTAATATACAGTTGGTGTACCAGATTCAATTTTGTGTGCTACTGCATAATATAACTTTTCTAAGGGGAATTCAGTTTTCTTCCATTCTCGGAATTACTAAGATCAGAGATTTGTTTGTTTGTTTTTATGTCACATCAACACTTTACAGGTCATATAATAACTTTCAAGCTTTACTGGTGAAGGAAAAAGTGTGACAAATGTATTATTTTTATCGCATAGAACCACCAATATTCTATAAGTTAGTTTGGGATAGCTATGTCAGATAATAGATTCCAAAACCCAGGCAGGACTCGAACCTACATCCAGATTCCTACATCGTTAACACCGTAAGAAGCAAGTGTTTTGAAGTCAGTGACCTTAAACACTCAACCAAAACTTCTAATTTAGTTATCTGTATGAAAGTATAGGTGCCTTTTTACTCAGTATTTCCTACTTATATGGCACATTATGATGTTTCACAGTCAGCGCTTCTTTAAGCCGATAGGCAATTTACACGCTTTAAATTTGTTATAACAATATAACATGAAAGAAGAAAGCTGAGGCAAGTTTTTGCTGAAGCTAAACGTGTCTCATTAATGTATGAATTATTTGTAGATAATTCAATATAAAAATATAAATCTAAAAGCACAATCCTATCTTGCTTGTCATAGTAGCTACATTTTCAGTTTGACATACAATTGTTTTATTTTAAAAGCAGAATGTAAAGTTCGCATTTTTATTTATCATATTAGTTTGTCACAATTTTACAGATGCGAGACAATGTGTCTCTGTGAAAAGGGTATAGGCTTCTGTGAAAAGGGTATAGGCTAAAGGTTTCAACAGCACCGGCCGAAAAAGTGGAGATATAATTTCAGCATTGAACAAGGGCATGGCAATATGTATATATACATGTGTAGCGTTGTCAGACTATATGGATAGTCGGGCCTCGGTGACAAAAATGATGAAATAACATTGAATTTTTCAGTGTCTTAACATTCAGAAGATTAATTTTATTGTAAAATGTCTTTTTACAATAATTTTTTTTTTTACAAAACTTCCATGGTAAAGTAAGTGCAATTTAGCATTGGTAAGATATTTACTTGAAGGATTGATTTTCAGAACAGAAATGCAAATACAATGTATATAAATAATAATTATTCGTGTAAAATGTATAGCAAATTTTGAATTATAATATGAATTTAGATAGATTCATACAACTTTATTCTTGGTACAGCTAACTTGTAAGAATATTAGATGGGATCTGACTTAAAGTAAAAAAAAAATATTTTATCATTAGTGGGTGGGGTAATGATTTATTCCAGTCTAAATGATGATGTATAGATTATGCAGTGTTGCGACTTTTTGAATGTAATCAACATTGGTTGAAGTGTTTTGGATTAAATAAAGCATGTTTGTGTATTAATGTGTTACTTTGTTAATGACCATATTTGCGTAGAATATCTGGGTTATTTAATTTCACAGATTTTTCTAATTGAAAACACATGATTTCAAAACATGACATTTTTAGCATTTTATACTTCGAATTTTTTTGAGGACTTTTTTCCTGTAGCAACACATATGTAGTAGATAACAAATATGCAAATATCTTTTCTGAAGGAATTTGTTTGAGGTTTGGTCTTATTTTTGGCTAAAATGCCTAGCCTAGTATATAAGAATAAAAAATTAAAGATAATTATATATTAGAAACATCCCTAAATTAAATTCAGACTTTAAACACTTTTGAGTCTAGTGTGATTAATAATCATACATATATAGCGAGGCTTGAGGGGTCTGTCGATCTCAAAATCAAATAGATATAATCAAAACCTGCCACAAATACAGTGACAAAACACAATTGAAAAAGGCAATAATCAAATGATAAGAATTTATATGGCGTATGGAACATTATCGGTGAATTACAACTTCTAACCCCCACGCCCACTCTCAACAATAACTTATGTCCAAAATTGCACAATACGTATTAACGTCCGATTACGATTACACAGTGACTTTAATTACCGGATGATCAGTAATGTAAGAAATTGCTGTTATTTTGAATAGTTCATCACGTTCGCAATTAAACAGCGTATGCCTGACTCTTTGCGTAGCGAAAGGGGAAGGAACTCCAGACTATGAATTAGGCCCCTGTTAATAGTTTCAAATAAATTAAATTAAAATATATATATAATATTCTGTTTGTTAAAGCTCTTTTGGTTCTCTTTAATAATCAACTAACATAAAGGCAAGGAAAAAGCAGTGTTGCAAAAGGGTAATTTAATTGTGTTTATTCTATGTCTTTCTATGAATTCTTAAAACGAAAATATAGTATGAAAACAAAGCTTTTTCATTCATAATGCTTTTATATTAAGAAAAAACAATTGTTCAAAACATTTATGTATTATATATTTGATTTATTCCCTGTTTTTTTCTCTCCACTATTCAGTTTGAAAAAGTAGTAAATTTTACAATAGATTGTCATTAACGTAACCTTCTCCGAAACCGTGTTTGTTTATTGTTATTTTGTAATAAAAATGATATTCTAAGGGCAGATATGACAAATAAACATTGAAACTTGAAAACCTTGAAAAACAGGTGTAGCGCATATAGCTGATTTATATAATATATTCCTATTTTAATTATACCTACAATACATTTTAGATTAATATCACGCAGTCCTTGTGCAATAATATATATACTAGTGTTGTTTTTATCCAGTTTCCTTTTGATGAACATTGTGTTAGTTTAAAATCTGCTAGCTTTAAATATGGATAAATGTGCTTTCTTATTCATGCTGCTACTAGTGGAGAGTTAAACCTACAATTATGTACGTTCTTCCTAAGATGGCCGATTCTTCTTATCATAACAAAAATGTGTTGAAAATGATTTATTTAAGTTTATGTATTATATGAAGACAGAAGAAACTATTTACATGGCATGTAACTTGATACAATCAAATACAATTGTATTGTTGTTACAGTCGATTTAGTGCGGGGTTTTATTCAGATCTTAAAAGTGATATTGACCATTCACGTACGTACTCGCTTTCAAAAGCTCGAGGTTCTGGGGCAGAGATAGATATGATCCAAGACTGCAATATACTTTAGGTCTTGCTAAGATGTCTTACTCGTCTTACTTACGAGACCTGTTATATTTCCGATCCTTAAAGATCGTTCAGCACGACATTATTGTTAAGCTTGTGGTCAGTTAGCTATTTTCTTGTCTTGTTGGGTGGTTCCAGTATTGCTCACTTGAATACTATTGAATTACCCTTAGTATGGGGCATGCTTTTTAAATTTGTCTTTTGACATTTAATCTGTGATATGCAGGCATCATAACCTCTGATCCCCTTACTTAATTCCATTTTATTTAGTTCCGCCCATTGTTTTCTCGTTTAGGGCACACGCATCTTTTACTTGGGGACCATATGCCGCTTTTCATGGAATGGCACTTAAGTGTCACATTGAAGGTTCCATGAAAACCGCCATATGAACACGTCTGCAGATTTTTCAAAATTCAAAATTGTACCAGTTCATGTTAAATGATGAATTCTGCTTAAGCCGGTGCTAGGGGCGTGGACGGTAGTTTGCACTTAACAGTACCGTCCATGAACAGGCTCAATCAAACCGAGCCTGCAACTTTTTCAAATTTGCCGTGTTGGGCTTTTTTTAGGGATTCTTATTTTCTCTATTTTACGATGTTGGGGGCAATAGTCTGTTGCTTCTGGGACTTATTCCTCTAATTTCATTTTGTTTTCGATGTAAAAATTCAAGACTCAATCTGATGACTACTGTTGTTAATACGAATTGATTTTAGTTCGATTGTGTTGGAAGCTATAAGCTTAATATTCAATTCAAACATTCTCGAATCTTTCCCTGAAACCAAGTACTAAGCAATGGTTTGTAAAGTTTCTTGCTCAAAGAAACAACGTCTTAATTGCCCGTGTCCGGATTTGATCCCACGCGGCCATCAAAACTTAATTAGATCACTAGTCCGACACGTAACCCAATACGCCACGCCATCGTTGTTTATTATCTATGTAAACGGTATTTCGATAATCGGCCGTATAAATGAATAATTGTCTAAAGGACTTCAACATGTTAACAAATTTCATTTTTTTTCATGCAGTTATTTTGATAATACATAGAAATGACTTTTACCACAAACATATTACTTTTATATATTCTGTTTATGGATAAGAGCCTTTAAGCTCGGACACTGGGATTGATTCTCATCATTAATATCAATAGATATGTACATTCTTTTTACTGTGTACATTGATCTATAAAAAAAGTCGTTTGTTTTTATAAAAGTGAATGTAACTTTTTTGTAAGTTGCACTCCAATTGTCAACAATTTGAATAGAAAGGGTAATTGTAAACAATTTGAATAGAAAGGGTAAGTAAAGAGTTTTAACTATTATTTTCTTGGAGTGAGACTAAAAAAAGGATTGGAGCACCACACTAAATACCGTATTCCGGTACATACCGGGCAAGGCGCTTGAATCATAAAATGCTAAAATCTTGCCCTTTTACCCTACGGAATGAACTGAAATATGTCTAATTCATCTTTTCACACCGATTTATGTATGATAATGAATGAAAAATGTAAAAATCGGCGAAAAAAAACGATATTTGTCTATTTTGCGATCATGATTCTGCAAGCGTCTAGAGGTACTGCTCCAATCCTGTATTGAGTTAAATTCATTTTCTTGTTATTTTACTAAAAACTATATTTGGTACGTACCTTTGTTTATCTTTTCTATTCCCCTTGGTACGTTCACGTCTTAGAGAAGACACAGGACATTGGAAGAAGATTTGAAGAACTAGAGATGACGCAAAATAAACAGAGACCATAACTTGTACGTGCAGACCAGCTGCAGATGTCCTGACTGAAGCCCAGTGGAGTGGCCCTACAAAGTAGACAGAGACAGCGAAGAACTGTGCTTTTATATGCCTATAATAATAAATATATTATCATATGTGAAGAGTGTTTTTGACGAAACTGGTTTGATTATGCATGGTTAAACCAGACATTTACAGAAATTAAATATGTTATTGTTAAAGCATTTTACTATGATCATTGTTTTCAACTCTTTCTCTGATTACTTTCAATAAAAAAATACTTCTTTTTTTCTTGTGTGTCGTATATTAGTCTTCGATCGCTGTCTAAGTATTGTACATAACGGATGAAAATGTAACGTTTGTGGATCAAAAGAAATTGGTGATGGATTTCATTTTTATGTAGTTATTTTGAAAATACATAGAAACCATCTTTACCACAAATAATACAACATTATAGAAATATATTTATGTTTCGGAAATAAATGAATGAAACAAAACTAATGTACAAAATGTAAATAACAGATATATTTTGTTAATGTGATACAAGATCATTTTAAGAACCCACCTGGCTTGCCACTTAGTTGTAATATGAGACTGTTTATATAAATGTATACATGCGCATGCTTAGAAAGTAGTCCAACAGTTCTTGTTAAGAGATTATCTTCAGTATTAAACTTGTAGTCATAGAACACACTTGTGTATCTTATTTCTCATTTGAGTTATACGTTTGTCTACTTGTGATATACTCATATACAAAACCACATAACATTACATGGTGTCAGAAATATTGCTGAATTTTTTGAACATTGGATTTATTATAATAATATAGTTTAACGTGACTTAAAATAAACAACAACAACAATGGATCTTAGTGGCATTCCACCACCAGTAATGAACTGGCAAAGCTCAAATTTAATTGAACAGTGGCAAAAATTTAAATTGAACGTGGAACTTATATTTTCTGGACCACTTAAATCTAAATCAGAGGAAGAAAAAGTTTCATACTTATTGCTATGGATTGGTGACGAAGGCAGAGAAGTGTACCGAACATGGGACCTTAGTGCAGAAGACGCCAAGAAGCTTAACACATATTATGTAAAATATAAAGATCACGTGCAACCAAAACTTAATCCGATATTTGCACGATATCAGTTTATGAACGAGATTCAAGGAAGTGACTCAATTGAAGCTTTCGTGACGAGGCTAAGAAACAAAGCCACAGATTGCCAATTCACAGACAAAAATGAAAACATCCGAGACAGAATTGTATTTGGATGTAATAGTTCCAAAGTACGTGAAAAACTAATAAATGAAGGCGAAAAATTAACATTAGACAAGGCAATACAAATTGCACAAAATTACGAATATTGCCAAAAACAGATGGCAACCATGGGGGCAGCCGCGCAACAACCAATTGACGCTGTTAAGACGCAAAGGCATTATAGAAGAAAACAATCAGCAAATGGACCCACTAAGACGGGAAGGATGCAAGGACATGGATCACAAAATGTTTGTGGACGTTGTGGCACGCGACATGACCAGAGAACAAACTGTCCGGCAAAAGGGGCTACATGCTATAAGTGTAACAAACTGAATCACTTTTCAAAGCAGTGCAAATCACAGAAAAACGCTATAAGTGTCAATCAAATAGGGGACAATAGAGACATTGAACAAAACTTGTGCAATGCAGTTGATGGATACTCAATTAATACGGTGAGTACTAGCTTACATTCTCCAGACTGTGTTAAAACCGAAATTTGTCTTGGCCCAAACAAATGCCCAATATCATTTAAAATTGACACTGGCAGTGCTGCAAACATTCTGCCCAAGCAACAATTTCAAAAACTGAATTTAAGTACCCCACTTGAAGCCCCTGATTGCAAATTAACCTCATATACAGGTGAAGCACTTTCAATCCTGGGAACAGTCATGTTGACCTGTTATTTAGGAAATCAGTCAATGATTGCAAAGTTTTATGTGGTAGATAGGAATGCATCCCCTCTCTTAGGCTTGCAAACGTCATTAAATCTTGGCCTGATTAAGCTCACATTTTCTGTGGAAAACTCCCTCCCTGACAAGAATAAAACATTTCTGACCAGAGAAATAGTCATGAAAGAATATAGTGACCTATTTTCTGGTATTGGAACTATTGATGTTCAGTGCAGTTTGCATTTAAAGGAAAATGCAGTACCGACTATTAACCCACCACGTAGAATACCCGACGCCTTAAGATCACGTGTAAAATCAGAGCTTGACAGAATGATTAAAGGCAAAATAATCACAAAAGTCAATGAGCCTACTGATTGGGTTAATTCCCTTGTCGTTGTAGAAAAGCCCAAAACTGGGGCATTACGAATATGCCTTGACCCTAAAGCATTAAATGAGGCAATTCGTAGACCGCATTTTCCCATGCCTACTTTAGAAGATATTACTTCAAAACTTAATGGCGCATCAATTTTCAGTATTCTTGAATATAACGCATGCATATTGGAGCTTAACAGCTTGACAAACGTTCGTCAATGCTAACTACGTTTAACACGCCGTTCGGAAGGTATAGATGGCTTAGACTTCCGTTTGGTATATCGGCTTCCGGTGACTTATTTAATGCAGAAAATAAGCGAAATTCTAGAAGGACTATCGGGCGTAACTGCAATAGTCGACGATATTCTTGTAATACGGTCGCACGCAGGAAAGAACACGATAAAAATCTAAAGCACGTGCTTGAGCGCGCACGAGAAAAGGGTGTCAAATTAAACCCAGATAAATGCAAAAATTGGTGTACAAGAAGTACCATTTTTCGGTCATGTAATAAGCAAGGATGGTCTTAAACCAGACCAGTCCAAGGTCAAAGCTATAAGCGAAATAGGTCTTCCAAATAACGAGGCCAAAGTTAGAAACATTTTTAGGTATGGTTAATTACCTTGCAAAATTTGCGCCAAATCTCGCGGATGCGACAGCTCCCCTCAGGAGCCTCTTGAGAAAAAATGTCGAATTCTGCTGGGAAGAGCAACATGATATAGCATTTCAAAAGGTTAAACACATGATATCGGAAGCACCTGTGTTATGTTATTATGACCCGAAAGCACCACTCACATTAGAGTCTGACAGCTCGAAGGACGCAATAGGCACGTGTCTCATGCAAAATGGCAGACCGATTGCATATGCGTCGAAAAGTTTAACCGAAACTGAAAAGGGTTCTGCTCAAATAGAGAAAGAGTTATTAGCCATATTGTATGGTTGTACTCGGTTGAGCGTGGGAAAGGAAATTTCTTTTGGCCCGGCATGATTAAACAAATCACAGAATTTGTTTTACAGTGTAGTACTTGTCTCTCGCATCGTAATTCATTCAAATGCAAATGAACCGCTTATAAGTCATGAGTTTCCTGATAGACCGTGGCAGAAAATTGGCACAGATATTTTTACTCATGATGGTAAGAATTACTTGATAACAATTGACTATTATAGTCGATTCTTTGAAATTGACTATTTGCCAGATACTCGATCAAATACCGTAATACAAAAACTTCGTGCACATATGTCTCGATATGGAATTGTAGATATTTGCATGAGTGATAACGGACCGCAATTTTCGTCAGCAGAATTTGCCGAGTTCGCGAAATCATGGGGATTTACTCACATTACGTCATCACCTTATCATAGTAGGTCAAATGGAATGGCTGAAAAGGGTGTGTCGATTGCTAAGAAAACAAGAAAACCTTAACTAAGGCAAAAGAATCTAGGCAAGACCCATATGTATGTATTTTAGAATACACAAACACACCTTTAGAATGTGGTTACACCCCAAATCAGTTGTTAATGGAACGAAGGACAAAGTCTGTAGTTCCAATTTCTGAAAAAAGGCTTCAGCCCCAAGACAGTTAGTCCATCAGTGGTTAAATCAAAAATGCAGAAAATCAAGTCAAAACAAAAATATTATTTTGATAAAAACTCAAAAAGTCTGAGTCCACTTCAAGCAAATGACTCAGTTCGTATTCAATTTGGTAAAAAATGGGTACCAGGAAAGGTTACTTCAAAGAATGGAGAAAGGTCATACAATGTAAAAACACAAAATGGCACAATTTACTGCCGCAATAGGAAATTCCTAATCAAAACCCAAGAAAATCAAATAAAACCGATTTTCTCCCTAATGCACTTGATTCATCTTGCACACAAAAGATCAAATTACCTGATAAAAGTTTCCCACAAAATAGTGACCCTTCTATTAACTCTCAACCACTGGCTAACACATGTGGTAATTATGTAACACGGTCTGGGAGAATTGTAAAGCCTAGTACTCGTTATCAGAATGATACCTATCAGAAGTAAACTGACTGATGATAATACATCTGATAAACGATCATTGTGTAAATAAATAGATTAGTTCGTAATGATTGCTTTTAATTATACTTATATATGAAATAGCTAAAATAATTTCTAAAACAGATTCAATAATATTATCAATGTTTAAACTTTTAAAACATATTTTTAATATTGAATGTCTGTTTGTTATGATATACAATCAAATCTTTTATTAAAAGAAGAGAGATGTAATATGAGACTGTTTATATAAATGTATACATGCGCATGCTTAGAAAGTAGTCCAACAGTTCTTGTTAAGAGATTATCTTCAGTATTAAACTTGTAGTCATAGAACACACTTGTGTATCTTATTTCTCATTTGAGTTATACGTATGTCTACTTGTGATATACTCATATACAAAACCACATAACATTACATTAGTTATATTCTGAAATCTCTTCATACTGTCTGTTTTTGTGTTTTGAAAATAAAACATGCATATATTTTTATAATACTGGGATATCTTTGAAAATTCTTTGTCTGTAGTTGTTTCTTTTGCTAACGTGTTGATTTGGTACTATAATACTTGGGAATATTCCTTTGAAAAGTAAAAATTAACGCACCGGATAGTCCAAATGGTATTCATAAATGTTCGCATGTTCTTCTAATTATAGTTTAAAATGAATATATACTTGTAGTTGTTGATTCATTTTGTTTTACAGACTAACCCACGTCAATAGGTAATCTACATTGTGTTTCGTGCATTCAATACAAAAAATCCGAGGGGGTGGGAACTATGTGATTGTTACAAGAATGTTACAAAATATAATAAATAAAAAGATTCGACATATAAAAAAAATACAAACTTTCTTACTTAAATGGAGTTTTAAAAAAAACTTGGTTGGTAAACTTTTTGAAAAATACGTTCAAGTCTATACGTTGATACGATGTTCATTCCAAAATTAAATATTATACAATTAAAAATGTTTGGACCAATGAGATTGCAGATATATTTAGATCAATATAATAATTAGTGTTATTGCATCTCATTTTTAAAATATTCATACAATTTACGCAAAAAGTTTTGTTTTGATCTTTTTTCTGCTCTCTCTCTCTCTTGGTTTTCTGTAATAACTTGAATATCAGATTTTCTATCATTATTTTTTTCTCAGTTAATTTGTGTTATGCAACGACACATGAAAAAATGTAAAAGCCAAGAAATATCATTTCCATCTGCCTGCCTGAAGACAAGCTAAGCTTATACAATCACCATGTTTTCTTCTGCACTAGTACAGCACTTCTTATACTACAATTAAAATGAATTAAAATATTCTTTTTAACCATTATCACTCACTTGTTATTATGCTTTTCAGCATGTCCCGGAATGACACATGACGTCATCTTTGTAGGTGATATGACTGCAAGCATATGGGGACCTGATTTCAAAATTCAACTCCAATTTTATCGCAGATATTGTTCAACACCTTAATATAGGCAACGGAAACACTGCGGTAATTTGTGAAGAAATGTGTGTGTTATTAACGAATCATTCTATAAGTTTCAATTCCTTATCTATCTTTGAGGATCCATAACACAGGGGAGAGTGACTAATGTAACTAATTTGTCAAATAATTCGACCATACAAGAAGAAAATCTTGGGGAATTCAAGTGGAGATTTATGAAGACTCCAAATGATTTAAATATGTTCAGTTCTTGTAAAGAAAGCCTCGATTGTTTTTGTAAAGGGAAACCCGTTTGTTTTTTAAAAAAGGGAAAAACCTCGATTTTTTCTTGAAAAGAAAGCCTCGATTGGAATTTTGGGAAAAAGGAAACCTGGGTATTTTAAAAACGCTTTTCCCAAGATCCAGCCCCTTTTCTGGTGAAAACGAAAGTCAAAATTTTAAAACCGTTTTAAAAATTGTTTTTCTGTCTTAAAAGGTTGGTTTCCCTGATTTTTGGATTAAAAAATAAATAAACCCATTTCTACCTAAAACACTCACACCCAAAAAGAAGTTTGTCAAGAGGGTCAATTCGGGAACGTAAAAAGGCAAAAAAGGGGGGGAATTTTTAAAACTATGTTAGATCAAGCCCTTTATGGAAAAATTTAAACACGGTTCAATGTTTTCTTTTTAAAAATTTATAAAATTGAACGGGGGGTAAACGTTTCCACCATTCCTTTTTATGAATAAAAAGAAATCTATTTTAAAGAGTTAGCTTTTTTTCTCACGAGAAGGGTAAAACACGTCCCATAGTTCCTTTTTATGAATAAAGGAAATCTATTTTACGAGTTAGATTTTCCTTATCATAAGGAGGGTTTTCAAATTGGGTGGTTCCAGTATTCCTACTTGAATACTGTATAATCACCCTTATAGTGTAGGAAACGAGGACCGGTTAGTAGGACCCTACCAGTCTATGTCTAGGAACAATAAGTTTTATATACCAAAATGTTCACAAGGATTTGTAGAATACGAAACGATATTTCATTTTAACACAAATGGTCGGACAATCAAGAAATCCAAGATGGCGTCCAAGATGGCCGCCAAAAATTCCTCAAAAAACAGTAATTATCATTATTTGGCAATTTTTTAAAAGAATTTCTAAGTCACTTTTGTCTTTACATATAAATATGATAGAAAATACATGTTTAACTGTAAATAAATTTGGTTTTTTGATCACTTTATGGGAGAAATGTAAAATATTTGAAAAGAATATCATGGAAAATGTATTCAAAAAAATGACCTAAAAATTAAATTTGATGTAAATTTTCATTTCCATGACAACACATTTCAATTTTCATTTCCATATTATACTTTTGTGCAAAAATAACAACTTCAACTCTTATCATTTAATGTCAATTTTAATGTTTAATGGACACTTCTCCTATGGACGTATTATGATTTTAATCGG
This sequence comes from Ruditapes philippinarum, assembly GCF_026571515.1. NCBI lineage: Eukaryota > Metazoa > Mollusca > Bivalvia > Venerida > Veneridae > Ruditapes > Ruditapes philippinarum. Next base: position 26,159 of record NW_026852164.1, read on the forward strand.
GTAGGGTATAATTAAATTCAGCTTGAAAATTTACATCTCTGAAATTTGCGCCTATTTCTGATAATCTTGTTTTCCAATTTTTTGTATTTGTTGTGTCGTTGGCTGACTTGTTTTCTCTGAAGTACATATATAGAAAGTGTGATGTTAGCAAATATTGAAATTTTTATCAGTTTTTCATGGGTTACCATGGTAACATTTTATAAAAAGATAAGTTTATAGAAATATTAATCTTACGTTATAGAAATAAAACCTTAAAACGCATTTAAGCAACTTTTTACAAACTTTGAATGATTCATAATCACCCACTTTTTTCAAATGACCATAGGTGTAATAATAAAATTAATTGTCTTTCCTTTTGACACCTCACGATTTGTAATAATAGGCCTAGATCTACTGCAGATTACAATTTGGTTAGCATAAAGAAGATGATGCTTGTAAAAGGTTACAATAACATTGTCCATACATCCAAGTAGTTATTATTATTAATTTGGTTGTTTTATCATTATTATATGTATATACCGAAATAAATTGAAAGGCTATGTTTAAGATTAAAGTACAGTCTCGCATGAATATTAAACAGTGTCATAGTACTCGGGACATGCTTAAAATTTGCCACTTGAATATGTTAAAACCAAGATAATGTGTGTCTACACTCAGATTGTTTATAATTATACAACGTTCTTTCAGAGTATGAGTACTATGACCTAAAAGTTTCATTTTCATTTATTCAGACATCATTGCTACAGTTTAAATGCTTTGAGCAGGTAGTAAAATGTTTGCACGGGTTCATCAAATACAAAACGAAATTTTGTTTCAAACAAAATTGTCAGATAATCAAAAAAATACAAAATTACATCAAGATAGGGATAACAGACAAATACATGGCATGTAACTGGCTGTTTATTGCATAAATCTTGTGAAAACATTTGTTTATAATGGTTGCATGCATATCCATCATTATTTGACACATCAAAATTAGCACTCTTTCTTTTATATATAAATATTACTCAGAATAGTATAAAAAACATTGTCATTTACAAACACGTGCATACAATATACATTCATTTAAACGCAATGTTAAACATAAAATCAACAGATTCATTTAATACAGTGTATTTCTAAGATGTTAGGACCTGAACATTAAGCAACAATATCATATCAAATCACAACAGAGCCGAAAAGTGAACATAGCCCAATACACATTTGACTAAAACTCGCAGAGAATATCCGGTGATTTATTTTTTAATACACAATAACATTTATTTTTTTTTAAGAATTTGGTTTATAAATTAACATGATTTACATGCACACACATAGAAAAAAATCGGAGGAAGATTTATTCAAAGATATTTTATAGGTATGGGTTAAAAAAAAATGAAAAATGAAGTATTACAAGCATAAGAATAGAGAAAATAAAGAATCCCTAAAGAAAGCCCAGGACGACAAAATTGTAAAATGTTGGCAGGCTCGGTTTGAATTGTAGTCTATTCATGGACGGTGCTGTCAAACCCCCCCCCCCCCTATTTTGTCCACAGCACCCCTAGCACTGGCTTAAGCAGAATTTCAACATTTAAACTTGAAAAGAAAAAAGTGAATTAAGAACACCCACAGATGTTGCTTAATACTATTTAAAATAACATCATTCGAAAAAAGTTATTTCATGCAATATTTCAATTTTGGTAAAATAATGGCTTTCATATAGAAATTTGGCAAGCTTTAATAAGAGTCACTTTTTATTAGTTGGAAATCAGAAAAGAAACTTTTTGAATTAAAGGGCAAGAAATTGGCCTTAAATATCTATTTAACGTTACATTTTTTAATCTTTAAAAGTTCTCCATACACATGCAAATCGTGTACTCCCAAAATATTTAAGCACAATCCGATATCGCAGCAGGTCGATTTCTTTCATTTTATAAGACCACATAATAATATGGAGCAACACAGTACAATCAAATAAAGGCAATTTTAGTTTTGATCTCTTACTTGATTCATGACCTATTAAAATGTTATGATAAGCTTCTTAAAGCATGGTCAGACAAAATCACAACTCTTGCTTCTAAAGTACCAGTATGTGCGAATTTTAACACCCGATCAAAAATCTAAACACACCCATACTAAAACAGTGGCTCTTTTGGTAATGTGTTTAATGCTATCAAAACATTTCTTAAGAAGGTTAAACACAGTTTCTTAAAATATATGTTTGCTATAAATAATTGTTTTTAGAGCAATGTAACACGGTTATCACCTGAAGAAATGAAGGTTATGAATATAAAAATTTTTGAGATATATTAAAGTAAGAAAAAGATAAAAACAGTAGAAAATTTTCTAAATTTTAAAAAAACCCTTATTTTTAAAAAAACTTGTTTTCCCCAAAATTGAGGAATGCTTTTCCCCCGGTAAAAACATAAATTTCCTTTTCAATTTTTTAAAAGGCCAAATTTTTTAAAAACGAAAAACTAGAATGACGTTGTGAAAAAAAAAAAAAAAATTTTAAAAACCCAAATTTAAAATTTTGTTTTTTTCTTTTTTTTTTAATTTTTATTAAATTTTAAATTGACGGGGGGCCCCGCTATGGGGGTTTGCGCATACCAGGGAAATTTTTGGGGCCAAAAAATATTCAGTAAAAAATAGGTTTTGGGGCAATTTTTGCCAATTGTTGTTCTTGGGGGTTTAATTAAAAAACAAATCTTTCAATTGTTTTTTAATTAAATACTGTAATTCGTATAAACTGGGAAAAAATATTAAAAAAAGGGGCCCCTTTTAAATTTTTTAAAAAGAGGGAAAAAAATTTTGGTTTTTTTTAAAGGTTTCCTTTTTTGGTAGAATTGGCCCTTTTTTTGAAAAAAAAGGGGTCTTTAATCTAGTTATTAAAAATAAATTTTGTTTTTTTGGAAATTTGGGTTTTTCCCAAAGTGTTTTTTTTTATATTGGGGTTTTCGCCGGTCCCGGCAAAGCACCATTCCTTTTTGTTTTAATGTTTACGTAAATTTTTAAAATCTTGTTGAATTGCTTTGGGACAATTTTGCTTTTTTGTTATGTTTCCCCCAAAATTAAAAAAAATTTTATGAAAATTTAATGAAAGGTTTTTATATTAATTATGTAACTTTGTCTCCCTTTTAAAAGAAAACCCTGTGGGAAGTTGATTTTTGACAAAACTCTTGGCCACTTCATGTTTTGGGGTTTTCGTATCGATATTGCCATCAAAAATGATGAGAAAATGTTCTGTTTGGTATAGGCCAGTTTTTCCCGATTTTTAAAAAAACAAACAAGGCATATTCCCTTTTAAAGTCGGGATTTTTTTAGAAAATTTGTTAATTCTTTTTCAGCGTTTATGTCTATCATATAAATAAATCCACCAACATGTGAAAGAGCCCAACGTTTGTAGGGGGTTAGGGTTTTGTAAACAATATTTTGATTTAACTTGTAAGCTGACTGATAAAGAGTACAATATCGTCTGCAAAACAAAATGAGTACACTGGATTGCATAATACGGTCATTTTCCTTAATACTGGTTTAAAGATCTACATTATAAAAGGGTATCAATTAAAAAATAAAAAAACAACAAAGGAGAAATGAAATCTCCCCTCGGCATTTGGGCCTTTGTGGTGACATCAAACAAATATCGGGAATTGGGCATATTTGGGATTTGATTAGGACACATTTTACTTTTACTAAAAATTTTTTTTAATCATGGAGATTCATCTTTAAAGCTAAATAGCTGAATTAAGTTTTGTTTTTCCAAAGAGGCGGTCGGAATTCTGTTATTCAAAAACGCTTTTTCAATGACTTGTAAATACAGACAACAGTTTTGAGGTGAAAAACGGGTTTTTTGTTTACTGAGTATAAGAAAATTTAAGATTGATTTACTTGTATTATGGCCCTCGCGAAATCCCGAAACTGAGGAGTCTATAAAGTAGTGCTACTTTTTTGACACAATTTTGTAAAATCCAATTTTTCGTAACAACAATGAAAATATTTTTGTATGTATGCATTTCCTAGATATTTACGGTGGCACAAAAAGGTGAATTGTGTTGTTTTTTTATTTATCTTGTGGCCACGAGATATATGTGTGGCCAACGGAGTTACTAAGTCGTAGCCACGAAGATAGCTAGTTCGTGGCGACGAGATAATTAATCAGAATACACTATAATATATATTTATGAATTTTTATAAACTTTAACAACTACTTTTTACAAGCACATTAAATTCTTTGAAAATACTTAAGATATTCAAATTTGGGAACTTGTTTCCAGGGATCACATTAGCAAAAGTCACCTTTTCCGAAGGCCCATCAGACAAATTATTTTTGACTATAGCTCTTCATTTGTTGGAACAAATTTTTGTTTATCGACAATTTGGTCAAGTTTGTACGTACTACGGCCTGTTAACCTTGTTTATGACGATAACCACGAGAGGAATAATTCCTTATATTTTATTTGGAAAGGACATTGCCCATTTGGTCAGTAGATAAGCCTATTAGGTAAAAAATTCATTGTCTGATGAATAATTTTAAAAGGGATAAGCCATGGTTTATATAACCCAGAAAGACCATTTCACCCTGATCAGTAGATGGCATCTAATAATTTCGAGGACATTGGGTCAAAAATCAGGGTCACAGTGATTGCTAAATGTAAAATTAATGAACATTCAATAAGTTGAATAAGTGGCACTTTTACAGGCTGTAAAAGTAGGGGGATCCCTTGTACTATAACACACGCCTAGTTTAATAAGGAAATCAATATAAATGGTGAAATCTGACTTTAGTAATCGCCGTGGCCACGACATAGTAATCTCGTGGCCACGACTTAGCTATCTCGTGGCCACGACTTAGTAACTAGTTGCCACGACATAGTATCTCGTGGCAACGACTTTAGGTAACTCGTGGCCCACAACATAGTATCTCGTGGCCACGGACTTAGCTATCTCGTGGCCACCACTTAGTAACACCGTGGCCACGACATAGTATATTGTGGCCATGAGATTAATAAAAACATAAAACATGTCACTCTTGTGCCACCGTAGAAAATAAACTCTTAGGTGTCAATAAAAATTGTAGTTTGTTAAGATCACAACTATTATTCCTTTTTTAATTTAAAGAAGTTAAAATAATTAACTTCACCACTAAATAGTGTGTCACGTTCTCTTATATGTAAGCGCTCTAAGTGAAGACAGTTAAGAATTTTCTGTATCAAAAAATTCGTACCAAAAATTCTCAGAAATATTGGTAAAATGCTGAACATCAATGCCATTATTACATAATTTGCTTCTAGATTTTAATTTCGAAATATATTTAAGAAATTTAGGTGACGTCTTGCTCAAAGATGAAAGTGGTAATTTGGATAAGTTTGTCAACGATTTTAATATCCACATAATATAAAACAATATTGGTACAAAACAAAACAGTTACTAAATAATTGTTGTGTTCTGTTCGTGATCCTTACAAACATTTTGACCTGAACCTGCCCAAAACATCAAAAAACTTGAACAATGAAGTCTGAATACACGAAAAATGAAATCTTAATTTCTTAATTCTCTTAAAGAAATTGTAAAATTACATGGCAATTTGAGAGAGGATGCAAATGTGGCTTTGATTTTAGATCAAATTTAATGAATATCCAAGTACTAATGAAACTTCTTTACAAATATGCATGTGGAAACTGTATTTAAACAAATCCTGCAATTTATTTCATTATATACATAATGATGAATTAAAAAAATAACTAAGTTGGATTTTTATTGTTGTAACCTTTTAAACAGCATCGGTCTTTATTTAAACAAAAAATCGTCTGCAGTATTAAATTTTTTTTAAGTTTGATTGGGGTTTTTACGTCACACCGACACAGTATATTATTGTTAAGAAGCAAAGTATCATGAAGGGAATGAATTTTTTTTATTTCTATTTCTTATTGTTATAACACGGTCAATAAAGAAATGTCATTTGAAAGTATTGTGATAATGATGTATATATATTTTGTAAAGTTGCAAAAATTCTTTAAAGGAAAATTAATTTAGCCGTACCATATTTTCTATAACATGTTACCATGGCAACCATGAAAACCTGATGGGAAATTTCAATGTATTTTTAAACATCACATTTTTTGTATTTATTTCACAGAAAACAAAGGATGTCTACCGTGAAAAAAAAAAACAAATAAATTTTGGGCATTCAAATCATAAGAATTAGACACAATTTTAGAGATGTAAATTTTAGCTGAATTTAATTATACACCCACCCGTTTAAAATCATTAATGCGCCCATAAGAAAAATGATCAATAAACATATATAATTGTTTCATAAATGATAAGAGTTTGAGTTGTTGTTCTCTTTGAAAAATCAATGGCAATTTAAAAAAATTGAAAATATGTTTCATAGGAAATGAAAAATTTACATATTCCCAAATTTTTATTTTTAGGTTTATTTTTTATAACATTTCCATGACTTCCTTTCAAATATTTTTTTATTTCTCCATAAAAAGCTAGACCAAAAAACAATTCTATTCTAGGGTAAAATCGTATTTTCTATCCTATTTTATATGTGAAGACAAAAAGTAAACTTTTGAAATTTTGACAACATTTGGGGCCAAATTTAATGATTAAATTTCTGTTTTTGAGTCGAAATTTTGACGGCCATCTTTGGACGGGCCATCTTCTGGATTTCTTGAACTTGTCCCGACATTTGGGTTTAAATTAATATTCGTTTCGTATTTACGAACCCTTGTGAACATTTTGGTATATAAAACTTATTGTTTCCTAGACATAGACTGGTTGACCCCCAAAATATGCATGATTTACTAGCTCATTTCCTACACTATTAGGATATGTTTGTCTGCTTTTTTTAAATTTGTCTTTTTGACGTCTTTATCTGTGATATGCAGGCTTATAACCTTAGATCCCCTTTCAAAATTCCATTTTATTTAGTTTCCGCCCATTGTTTTCTTGTTAAGGGCAAACTCATTCTTTTCACTTGGGGACCATACACCGCTTCTTCATGGGAATGGCACTACTGTGTCACATTGAAGGTTCCATAATAACGCTGTATAAAACACATCTGCGGATGTTTCTAAATTCAAAATTTTACCATTTTCGTGTTAAATGTTGAATTCTGCTTAAGCCGGTGCTAGGGGGCGTGGACGGTAACTTGCACTATCCAGTACCGTCCATGAACAGGCTCAATCAAACCGAGCCTGCAACATTTTACAATTTTGCCGTGTTGGGCTTCCTTAAGGGATTATGCTTTTCTCTATTTTATCTATTTTAACGAGTTAGTTTCAACGCGTTAGATTTTCCTTATCATGGGGAGGGTAAACACGTCCCAACATTCATTTTTATGAATAAAGGAAATATATTGTAACGAGTTAAATTTAGGGTTAGCGTAGACCAAATGCAGGTTTCTCCTCTCAGGCCACTTCCATACTATGATCTACCCAGTTCCCATATCTCTAAACTCAGGAATAACTGCCATGTTCCATTCTGCTGGCCCAGATTGAAGACAATCACTCGCAAACGATGCGCCTCCTTGCGGATATTAAAGTTGCCAGACTCCTCGGAATTCCATCGAAAGTAGCCTCGATCAACAGACCAGGGGATATATCAGGGCATGAAACCGTAAGAAAAACTCCTGCTTGCTGTAAGTTTTGCCTAGCTTACAGCTACTACCAAACACACAAAAGCTTAACAATCTGGAAAAAGCTTTGGGATGGAACACTATACAAGTATATGTAATTTCTAATTGGCGGACAATTTTATATCACCTATCTTGAGTCTCGAACAAGCATCACCTATCGAACCACCGGCACACTGATATCTACTGAAGGCCTTCACATGATTACCATAATTCTTACGATAATCATTATTTTATTTTAGTAATAGATCTATTACACTTAACACTATTAAATCAATAATTAACATCATCCTCATTTCTTATACCATCTTAGTTTCAAATACCCATTTACTCTTGCCATCATCATCACCATCATCATCATCATCATCATCGAAAACGACAATGACAACAACAATAACAACAACAACAACAACTTTTCTGTAATCTTCCATATCATGATATCTATTAGGATTACACCATTATATCAATATCAAATATTATCGTCATATCATATACCATCAATCATCTATCTCTTTTTCTCTAACCATCACGCTGCATCATAATCATAAATTCATTATAATCCTCATCATCATCGATATATCATCATCATCGTCGTCGTCCTCCAACCGCACCTCCTCCTACTCGTTGATGATGATAATTATTATCATCATCAACAACAACAACAACAACATCATCTATAGCATTACCATGATATCTATTATAATACACTGTTATATCAATTCTTAATACTGTCATCATTTTTATAGCATTATTTCGACTATCCCTTTTCCTCTTACCATCGTATTGCTTAATCACTATTTTTAACATTACCATATCATCTCGAATAATCAACACTGTTACAATAATGTCTAACATTTTATATCTCTAATAAAAAGAATAAGGAAAGTGAAACACACGAAACAAAGTGGGTCAGGTTTCTATAATTTTATTTTAGACCTACGTTTCGATAATTCAATAGCCTTCATCAGGGTACAGATATATCAGAATTTTTCAACTAAGGTACAGTTTTGACGGTTCTTTTTGTTACACAAAATGGCACAATTTACTGCCGCAATAGGAAATTCCTAATCAAAACCCAAGAAAATCAAATAACCGATTTTCTCCCTAATGCACTTGATTCATCGTGCACACAAAAGATCAAATTACCTGATAAAAGTTTCCCACAAAATAGTCACCCTTCTATTAACTCTCAACCACTGGCTTAACACATGTGGTAATTATGTAACACGGTCTGGGAGAATTGTAAAGCCTAGTACTCAGAATGATACTTATCAGAAGTGAACTGACTTGATGATTATTTAACATCTGATAAACGATCATTGTGTAAAATAAATAGATTAGTTTCGTAATGATTTTGCTTTTTAATT